>NC_073303.1:369966385-369990684 GCF_027595985.1 Sorex araneus
CTGCATTGGTTAGCAACGGTCTTACTCTGTGCGCAGCCTTTCGAGGTGTGGGGCTCAGAGAACTCTTTTTTTTTTCTTTTTGGGTCACACCCAGCGATGCTCGGGGGTTACTCCTGGTTTTGCACTCAGGAATTACTCCTGGCAGTGCTTGGGGGACCATATGGGATGCCGGGGATCGAACCCGGGTCGGCCACGTGCAAGGCAAATGCCGTACCCGCTGTGCTATCGCTGCGGCCCCTCAGAGAACTCTTGATGAAGGAAGCATGACTGCACTCACGGCACCTTCCCCTCCTCTCTGTCTGGGCTTGAATATTTTGGGGCGGAAGTAGATGGGTTACACCCAACAGTGCTCAGCCGTTAGTCCTGGCTCTGTACTCAGGAGTGGCTCCGTGCATGTGCCAGGATTCAAACCAGGGTCAGTACCCCTGCAGCTGCATGCTAGGCAAGTGCCTTACCTCCTGTATGGTCTCTTCGACCCCTGGACATGAATTTTAATAGACACAGTAAATGTCTAGGGATGTTGAAAACGGACATTGGAAGGATCCTCCCGGATGTACAGGGTGTACAGGGTGCAAGCTTGCCCCGGAGTCCTCATCAGCAGTTAACCCTGGTGATTCTGTCGAAGGTGATTCCTGTGTTCACGTTTGAGAACGATTCTAACCAGTGATTCTCAAGCCCCGTTGCTCTCCAGACGAACCCTGGAGCTTCATAATAAGACTGTTTCGGACCCCACTCCAGGTCAGTTACACCAGGACTTCTGGGAATGAAGCTTGGGAAAAGTCTTGGTTCAATACTCCCCGGTTAACATCAGCCTGGCCCTCGAACCAGAAACCTCTGGGCTCAGGGAGGAAGCTTGCCTTGGCTCGCACACGTGGAGAGAAAGGTGTTGACGTACTCCTTCAGGTGTCTCTTTAACCTCACAACACTTCCATGAAGTTCGATATAATTATTCCCATTTTATTGGTGAAAAAAATGAGACTCATAAAATTGATATAATTAATCAGAGGACATATTTTTACGTATGTATAAGCTGCAGCAAGGAGCACTGTGTTTTGTTTGGTTTGTTTTATTTGAATTTGCTTTGGCAGGGCACATCCAGTAGTATTCAGGACTTGCTCTTGGCTCTGTGCTCAGGGATCAAACCAAGGGATGGTTCTGGCCCACACTGGTGAGTTCTCTTAAGATATTCGGCCACCTCCTTCCACAGAGAGCTGCTGTGAGAAGATACAAACAAGCTGTTGACTGAATTTTAGGATTCAGATAGGCTGATGATCCAAAACCTTGGCAACAACCAGAGAAAAGCCTGAGAAAAGGTGACTAGATAAGAAACTATGGTACATCCACACAGTGGAATACTATGCAGACGTCATGAAAATTGAAGTAATAAAATTTGCTTATAAATGGATGGACATGGAGAGTTTCAGGCTGAATGAAATGAGTCAGAAGGAGAGGGACAGACAGAGTGACTGCATTCATTTGTTGATGTAAAAATATATCACTTTAGAAATGATCACTTTATTTTTTATTTTTATTTTTTTTGTTTTTGTTTTTGGGTCACACCCGGCGATGCACAGGAGTTACTCCTGGCTCTGCACTCAGGAATTACTCCTGGCGGTGCTCAGGGGATCATATGGGATGCTGGGATTTGAACCCGGGTCGGCCGCGTGCAAGGCAAACGCCCTCCCCGCTGTGCTATCGCTCCAGCCCCCAGAAGTGGTCACTTTAAACAGTAACTGAAGGTTGAAAGTAGGTAAAAGGATATACCAGATATCCATTCAGTGTCTGTATTGCAAACCATAAAGCCCAAAAGGGGAGAGAGAGAGAGAGGGACAGAGAGAGAGACAGAGAGACAGAGAGAGACAGAGACAGAGAGACAGAGAGAGACAGAGAGAGACAGAGACAGAGAGGAGGGAGAGAGAGAGAGAGAGAGAATAAAAATTACAATGCCTACCATAGAGGCAGGTAGGAGGTGTGGGGTGTGGGGGAGGGAGGGAAACTGGGACTTTGGTGGTAGGACATGCACACCAGTGAAGGGACCGGTGTTGGAACATCATATGACTGAAACCCAATTTTGAACAACTTTGAATCTCACTGTGATTAAATTTCAAAAATAAAAATTAAGTGCTGGAGTGATAGTACAGCAGATAGGGCATTTGCCTTGCACACGGCCGACCCGGTTTTGGTCCCTGGCATCCCACATAGTCCCTCAAACACCTCCAGGAGTAATTTCTGAGAACAGAGCCAGGAGTAACCCCTGAGCATCGCTGGGTGTGGCCCAAAAAGAAAAAAAAAAGAAGACAGTGCTTCATCAGCTAGGTAGGGCGGAAGGGCTGATGAACTGGACTCCGCTTTCACTGCTCCCCATTCAGAGGGTCGGAGTCCCAAGAAAGAGAAAGGCCTAGGGTCCTCCAAACACCAGTGACCCGCAGCCCCTGTGTGCGTAACCCCTTCCTCCCAAACCGGTGACAGCCCTCTAGCCCCACATCTGGCTACTGTCCGTTTGCTCTGTTCCAAGATCGCGTTGATGCTCGGAGGGACACTAATGTCTAAACGTGGATTCAGAACCCCATGGAGCCCGCTTGACTAGACTTGACCCTGCCTGGGAAAAGGGGTGCCACCTTCCCTGTGACGTCACTGGCTGCCAGGCCAATCCCGCCTGGCCCACGGCTGCCTCTCTCGAACCCAGAGCTGTTTGGAGTCTCACCCAGGAGCTCACCCAAAATTATTGCACCAATAATTTGGGGATTAAGGGAGGGGCTCTCCGCAGAGTGCTCAGATCAGTTCGTCTCTGCACTCACCAAAGGTTCGGTTAAGGGGATTTTCCCCAGCCACCTGCTACGCCCAAGCCCTTTCATTTGGAAGGCGACCGAGTCTGAAAGAAGGCGGGAGCGGCTGGGCCAGGGCCGGGGAGGGGGAGTCTCCAGCCCTCGGAGAGGCGCCCAGGTGCGGGATGCGCCCGGCCAACCCGCCACGCCCGCGTCCCGCGCCTTTCCCAGACGCCCCTCCTCCGGCCCGCCCGGCGCACCTCCGGTCTCCGCGTTTCACACCGGCCACACCCCGGGAGGCCAGCGCCGCGCCCCTGCGGCGCACCCCGGCCTCCTTCCTGACCTCCTCTCCCCGGGGGTCCGGGCCCTTGATCATACCCACAAGCGTCCCGCGAAAGGCGGCCTCGCCCTGACTCGCTCCCTGCCAGGACTTACTCCCATTCATTTCCCTCCAGAACTCTCCTGTGGGTGGGTGCTCGAGATCCTGGGTGTGTGCGCGTGTGTGTGTGCGTGTGTGCGTGTGCGTGTGTGTGTGTGTGTGTGTGTGTGTGTGTGTGTGTGACTGACTCGCTCCCTGCCAGGACTTACTCCCATTCACTTCCCTACAGAACTCTCCTGTGGGTGGGTGCTCGAGATCCTGGGTGTGTGCGCGTGTGTGTGTGCGTGTGTGCGTGTGCGTGTGTGTGTGTGTGTGTGTGTGTGTGTGTGTGTGTGACTGACTCGCTCCCTGCCAGGACTTACTCCCATTCACTTCCCTACAGAACTCTCCTGTGGGTGGGTGCTCGAGATCCTGGGTGTGTGCGCGTGTGTGTGTGCGCGTGTGTGCGTGTGCGTGTGTGTGTGTGTGTGTGTGTGTGTGACTGACTCGCTCCCTGCCAGGACTTACTCCCATTCACTTCCCTACAGAACTCTCCTGTGGGTGGGTGCTCGAGATCCTGGGTGTGTGCGCGTGTGTGTGTGCGTGTGTGCGTGTGCGTGTGTGTGTGTGTGTGTGTGTGTGTGACTGACTCGCTCCCTGCCAGGACTTACTCCCATTCATTTCCCTACAGAACTCTCCTGTGGGTGGGTGCTCGAGATCCTGGGTGTGTGTGCGTGTGCGTGTGCGTGAGTGTGTGTGTGAGTGTGTTTGTGTGTCACTGACTCGCTCCCTGCCAGGACTTACTCCCATTCATTTCCCTACAGAACTCTCTTGTGGGTGGGTGCTCAGGGATCCTGGGTGTGTGTGCGTGTGCGTGTGAGTGTGTGTGTGTGTGAGTGTGTTTGTGTGTCACTGACTCGCTCCCTGCCAGGACTTACTCCCATTCATTTCCCTCCAGAACTCTCCTGTGGGTGGGTGTTCGAGATCCTGGGTGTGTGCGTGTGCGTGTGTGTGTGTGTGTGTGTGTGTGTGTGACTGACTCGCTCCCTGCCAGGACTTACTCCCATTCATTTCCCTACAGAACTCTCCTGTGGGTGGGTGCTCAGGGATCCTGGGTGTGTGTGCGTGTGTGTGTGTGTGAGTGTGTGTGTGAGTGTGTTTGTGTGTCACTGACTCGCTCCCTGCCAGGACTTACTCCCATTCATTTCCCTATAGAACTCTCCTGTGGGTGGGTGCTCAGGATTCTGGGTGTGTGGGTGTGTGTGAGAGAGAGTGTGTGTGAGTGTCTGTGTGTGAGTGTGTGTGTATCACTGACTTGCTCCCTACGAGGACTTACTTCTGACTTCCCTCTAGAACTCTCTCGAACTCTCTCCTGTGGGTGGGTGCTCAGGGATCTGGGTGTGTGTGAGTATATGTATGTGTGAGTATGTGTGTGTGTGTGTGTGTGTGTGTGTGTGTGCGCCTGCCACTGACTTGCTCCCTACAAGGGCAACTTATGACTTCCCTCTAGAACTCTCCTTTGGGTGGGTGCTCAGGAATTCTGTAGTGTGTGTGAGTGTGTGCACCACTGACTTGCTCCCCATGAGGATTTACTTATGACTTCCGTCTAGAATGCTCTAGAACTCTCTCCTGTGGGTGGGTGCTCAGGGATTCTGTGTGTGTGTGAGTGTGTGAATGTGTGAGTGTGTGTATGTGTGAGTGTGAGTGTGTGAGAGTGTGTGTGAGTATGTGTGTGTGAGTGTGTGAGAGTGTGTGTGAGTATGTGTGAGTGTGAGAGTGTGTATATGTGTGTGCGAGTGTGTATGTGTGTGTGAGTGTGTGTGATTGAGTGTGTGTGTGTGTTTTATTCTTACCGGTCCTCCATAGAGAGTGCCTCGACAGTCCCAGCTGTGCCAGGATCCTCCAGGGCCACTCCTGGTGCTGGGGCGGGACTGAGGGTCAGCTCTGGGGTCGGGATGGGGCTAGGCCTTTAGTCCCTGTACCTGCTCCTGGCCCTTGACCTATCTTCCTCCGTGCTAGACGTCTTTTCTAAATAACAGCTTTATTTATTTCATTATTATTATTTTGGGGGGTCACTTGTGGCTCTGCACTCTGGAATTACTCCTGGCAGTGCTCAGGGGACCATATGGACTGAACCAGGGTCAGTTGTCACCTGCAAGGTCAATGCTTCACCTGCTTTACTATCCTCCGGCCTCAGCTTTATTTCTTTTTTTTTAAAAAAAAATATATATATATATATATATATATATATATATAAAATCAAGGCAGCATGGTTTATAAAGTTATTTATGCCTGGGTTTCAGGCATACAGGGTTCCAACACTAATCCCATCACCAGTGTCCATTTGCCTCCCTCAGTGTCCCCAGTCTCCCCCCACCCCCCACCCCCACGTCAGAGATAGGCACTTACTATTTTTCTACTCCGGCACTATAATTCAGCTACCATACAGTGTGCTCATTTCCCGCTGGACCTGCCTCCATTTAGGCATTTGAATGGCTTGTAGAGAAATCTAGGTACTGTCCCTTTCATTCCTGCCTCCCTCTCCTAGTCGCAAGGACTGGCTCCTCACTCTCTGCCCCTGCAGATGTGCTAGTTCTGGGCAGCTGGCAAAGCAGACTCAGACAGCACGTGGCTTGATGGGACCTTCCTGGCTTGTCGCACAGTGATTTCAAGGTTCGCCCGTGTTGCTGCGCAGTTACTTCTTTGCGGCTGAAGAATGCTCACCGTGTGAATATATGACATTTGAGCCATCCATCCACCAGCTGATAGATACTGTCACGTATCCCACGTGTGGTTATTACGAAGAATGCCGCCTCGGACCTCGGGCACGCGTGTGTGTTTCTGTGTGTATCTCTGTTCTTGTGCTGGGGATAGGACCTATCGAGGGATGGACTTGTGTGCCTGTGTGTTTTGTATCTTTTCTCTTGTTTTTCTCTTTAGGCCACACCTGGCGAGGTTCAGGACTTCCTCCTGGCAGTGCTCGGAGGACCAGATGGGATGTGAACCCTGGTTGGCAGCTTGCAAGGCAAACACCCATCCCGCTGTACTATCGCTCTTTATTAACAATGTAAGGAGGTAAATGAAATGCTTCTACTCTGGACAACAAATACTGTTCCAGGCACTACAGTACTATATGGAACATTTCCACACCCCAAATAATTCTCGTTGGCTCCCCCAAGCCAATTTTCTAGCCACGTGCCAGGCAACCATTTCTATCTTTCTGTCACTATGGATGACTCTTTCCCAAAATTTCTTTTTTTTCTCTTCATTTTGCAAATGAAACCACACATTTCTGTTTCCAGCTTCACTGGCTCCGCATGCTTTGAGATTCATCATGTTTTCATGGTTCATTAAAAAAAATTGCTTAGTAGTAGTCCCTTGCATGGAGACTCGAAACTTTGTTTATCTGCTGGTGGGCATGTTTCTTGTTATTTCTGCTATTGAAATTAAGCTTTCATAAATATTTTGTTCAAGTTTTTTTTATAGACATATGTTTTTATTTCTCTTGGGTGAATTTCTGGGTCATGGGCTCAGTGTTTATTTTTCTTTATAAGAAATGGCCAAATTGTTCCCCAAAGTGATGATACCATTTCCCCTTCTCATCTGCCTTGGATGAGAGTTCCAGTTCTTTCCTACCTGTGCCAAGAGTAAAGGGCTCTGTTGTTTCAAGCTTAGTAATTTTAATATCTTCTGTGATTTTAATTTATTTATCTAATCATCAATGCTATTGAGCAGTAGCTGATTAATTTTTTAAAAGGATAAATTATAACCTATTGAGAGTACCACATCCGCATGGCAGAGCCTGGCAAGCTACCTGTGGCGTATTCAAAATGCCAAAATCAATAACAAGAAATCTCACAATGGAGACGTTACTGGTGCCCACTCGAGCAAATTGATGAGGAACAGGATGACAGTGATGAATTATAGCTTCTATACATGTGTCATACTAAGTCCTATCTGAGCATTTCATTTGTAGGCGTCCACCCCATCCTCACAGCAACCCTATGAGGCAGGAAGTGCCATCATACTTGTCTTATAGTTGAGGAAACTGAGGCACAGAAAGGTGAAGCAACTGACTGAAACCCACAAACCCTCATGTCTAGTATGTGGTCAAATAAGTGTCTAAATCGAAGCAATGCTGAGCCTGCGCCCTAAAGCCCTGCTTGAGCAATAAGTGTGTATGAGTCTGAGTTTCTTAAGGGCTTCAGATGGGCTTTCTGACAATCACAATGTGGTTCTGTTTTCCCCTTTCCTCTTCTGTGTTTGGGGTGATCACACTTGGGCCACTCTCTCCTGAAATCTTGCCTGAATTGGAGAAATGGGCTCCTTCCAAACCCATTATATTGGGCAGTTTCCCCTGTTTCGTGTAGCCAGAGACTCTATGCTGTGTTCTTAGCTTTGAAATGTTCTCTCTCTTGCTTTTTTAAGCCTTTATTATGGAATATTTTTAAACAAGTAGAGGAAATACTTTAATGAACATTCATTTTATTGGCTAAAATTTTGGAGGTACTTTAATAGATGAATTTGTTTTTATTTTATTATTTATTTATTTATTTATTTATTTAGCTTTTGGGTCATGCCCGGTGATGCACAGGGGTTACTCCTGGCTCTGCACTCAGGAATTACTCCTGGTTGTGCTTGGGGGACCATATAGGAGCTGGGGATTGAACCCGGGTCGACAGCGTGGAAAACAAATGCCCTACTCTCTGTTCTATCCCTCCGGCCCCCACCCGTAAACTTTTCACCCTAGCAATTTAGTTGAAGAAAATAAGGCCAAAGGGCTTGTCAAGTTTTCTGTGGTCTGAATCTGGCTAATGAATTCTCCCTGATATAGTTTAAAGGTGCTGATACTGACCCATAACAAAAATGACTGAGGCCAAGTGTTGATGAGGGTGTGGAGGAAACGGGACCGTTGGTGTGAGGGGGATTGATGCAGCTCTTACGGAAAATGAAATGGAGACGTTTCAAGAAATAAAAATGGAAATAGCATATGATTCAGCAATACCATCCCAAGACATTTGCCCTGGCGTTATCTAAGCACCATTCAAAAGGATACCCACCCATCTACAGTGGCAGCAGCATTTTTTTTTACTATAGCCAAAACATGGAATCAACTTAAATGCCCATCTAACAGATGGCTGGAAGGAAGAGCTGGTAAATATGCTCAATGGTAAATACATTTGGGCGTTAAGATAAATCTGTGCCCTTTGTGACAATATAAGTAGAATTTGAGATGATTATGTTAGGTGGATGGAATCAGGAAGTAAAGGCAATTGCCTGTTGGACCACTTGTTTGTGGGCTGCATACAGCCGAAGCAAGCAAGCTGGAAAAACACAACAAAATAACTCTGATGCCATTCAAAAGACAGTGCATATCTGGGTAGAGTGGGGCATTTGGATAGATTTGGGGACATTGCGACTTTGGTGATGGTTTGGTGTAAAATTGTACTCCTGAAATGTCAGTTTGTAAACAAATAAAAATTTCAAGTCAATAAATTTTTACTTAAAGGATAAATGTTTAAATAAATGTTTTTTCCTAATGTTATGTATTTGTCAACCTTGTAGTTAAACCTAAATTGCATTCAGGTCTGATTAATTTTAGCTAAGCTACTTCCAAAATGGGCTGGAGTGATAGCACTGTGGGTAGGGTATTTGCCTTGCATGCAGCCAACCCGGTTCAATTCCTCCGTCCCTCTTGGAGAGCCCGGCTAGCTACCCAGAGAATCTTGCCCACACGGCTGAGCCTGACAAGCTACCTGTGCAATATTTGATATGCCAAAAACAGTAATAACAAGTCTCACAATGGAGATATTACTGGTGCCTGCTTGAGCAAATAGATGAGCAACGGGATGACAGTGACAGTGACTTACAAAATAATGCTGAGAATTTCCCCCAACCAATAATGTTGGTCTGGGGATGCGGGTCCAGCAGGATGCGTTTTGCATCACTCCGCCCCCAGCACTGCAGGGGGTAGTCATGGTGGTCTTTGAGCACTGACCAGTGTGGCCGTGCAACAACAACAAAAGAAATTTACAATGTCTGACTATCCATTTTTTGTGGTGATACCAGTCATTAATGAGCATAGTGTAGACATATTTATTTATGATGGACTATAACATAATTTCAATCTTATTATTTTTCTCTTTTTTCATTAGATGGAATATTTCTATAAAGAGATGTACTATCACTTATTTAGTGATCTGAAATTTTCATAGAAAAGGTAAAATAGGGACCGGGGTGATAGTAGAGTGGGTAGGGTGCTTGCCTTGCATGCGACCAACCTGGGTTCGATCCTTGGCACCCCATATGGTTTTCAGAGTGAGCATAACCAGGAGTGACTCCCGAGTGCAGAGTTAGGAGCAAGCTCTGAGCATCACCAGGTATGGCCAAAAACCAAAGCCAAAACCAAAACAAAAGAAAAGCAAAAAGAAAGGTAAAATGCTGGAGGTGCTAGAGAGATAGTCCAGGGGTTAAGGTGCTTGCTTGCCTTGTACAGGACTGACCTGATTCTGTTCCTGGCATTGCCCAGGGTTCTGTGAGCAGCACCAGGAGTGAGCTGGAGCACCACCAGTGGTGGCTCCAAATTAAAAACAAAAAACAAAAGCACCTTTGAGTTCTTGCCTCCTTGCATATGTTTTTAGAACAGTAGTGGGTCAGGAAAGAAGAATTTTATAGAGCAGAAAAAAACCTATTGAACCATGTTTATTTACCAAGAATTAAAGATACCATGTCATCTTCCTGTATCATCACATCTTTGGTTTTTCTGAAGAATATGTCAAATGCAATTGGAAAATCTGGCACCTGTGTCAGACAATAAACCCAAAGAGTAATGCGGTGCTTTTCATCTTCAAAGCGTTTCAGAGCTTATTATTTCTCCCCTCTCCCCAAGGAGTAGATGTTATTAACCTCACTTTAAAGATAAGAAAATGGAGACTGAAAGGAGATATGAGGCCACCTTGCCCCGAGCTAAGAGGGCGTCTCCATACAGAGGAGAGTATAATTTATACTCTCTGGCTTAATTTGAAGGGTGGTACAGGAAGAACCAGAGACAAAGGGAGCTAGACATCCCCATCAATTCTGCCTCTAAGTCCCAGGCAGTGTGCAAAAATTCGTGAATTCTCTGTGCCACGGGAATTATTGAGGACGTGTTTGCTAATGTGATGCCCTACAAATGGCAGGTGATGAGCCAGTGTGTCAGGAGACTCCAGTAGGCATGTCTAGTGTGACAATGACTGGAAACGCTCTGCTAGCCTCCGATACCTCAATTATTGTCTTCCAGGCATCTGGAAGGTGATAGTCAGTTTTTCTAAGTTAAAATAATGCAGTGCTTACTGCATACTTCTTGTATAAAACGCGCAAAGCATTGGTATTATGCTTTGGACCAAGTTCCTGCCAACAGAACATTGTAAACCTGGATCAAACAAGAGATGGTAGAGTTCTCTGGAATCAGACTTCTTAATATCATGGTGGGCACATATTTTGTTTATTTTTAAAAATTTTACTGCTCAGATGTTGGAGGTGAAATAATCTCAGAATGTCAGATCTAGAACATACAAAGTTTGCATTCTCCACCCAGACTAATTGCCCCAATAGCCTTTAATTGCTTAGGCCTTGGGTAAGCTTGCCCCATCAGCACAAACGCCGCTGTTGGTGGTGCAGCGGTGGCATTTTTCAAAAAGGAAGAAACCAGAAATTCTTCTGACATTATATGTGTTCTATTAGTCACCAAACAACATCCCCTAACCTCGAAGCCGAGGGCAGCTTTATGATGTGGTGTCAGTTTCTGTCCTCCTTGAAAAGGAGCAGTTAATTCCTTTCCTGCATGGGGGACCTTTAATTCAGCAATCCAATGCCGCGTGTTTGACCTAGTGGGTGAGAAACTTCTGCTGAATTTGCACCTCATGCTTCTTCTGTCTGTTTAATTGTCAGCTCGGGTGCCAGTAAACCCATTTATTGACTTTCCTCTTAAGGGACAGCATTCCTTCTGAGCTTTTCTCCATGCCCAGTTTAGAGCCACCTTTGAAGTCATGAATGCTCAGCTGTTTAAAGGCATCTTGGGTAATCTTTGGGCCCCTGGAAGAGGAAGGAGGGAACTGGCCCAGTCGCCTCCTACTTCAAATCTACTTTAAGATTTATTCTGCATGCTCCTAACTTCTCCTTCCCTGGCTAAGGATAACTTCCTGTAAAAATCATGATTGTTTATATAGCAGGTAGATAACAGTTTCCTCATCTGATAAGAGTTTAGAATAAGAACTTGAAAAGTGTTAGAGACTAACATCAAGGACACGCTATTTTCCACGCTGAGAGGGAATGCATTGTTTTTGCAGTACCCACCAGTGGTGCTGCCATTGTCAGTTTAGGGATATGCAAGAATCCTGGCTCCGTGATGGGGGATGGTATGGGAGAAACCATCGTGATGAGTGGGCAGCCAGGACTACCCCCATGAATGGCACTTAGCACATAGGACAGGACAGAGCTAGACTCAAACAAGGGAGTCAGGATGGTGGTTTGACATCGTGATGCAATGTTGGGTTCCCTTTCAAACTTTCCTTTGAAAATATTGCGGAAGTGACTGTTGATTCACTAATTTGATTCTATTCTTGAGATATATTTAGGACTCTGTGTTGATTTTTTTCTTTTTGGGTCACACCCAGCAATACTTAGGCGTTACTCCTGGCTGTGCACTCAGGAATCACCCCTGGCGGTGCTTGGGTGACCATATGGGATGCTGGGAATTGAAACTAGGTTGACAGCATGCAAGGCAAATGCCCTGCCCATTGTACTATTGCTCTGGCACTCCATGTTAATTTTTTTTAGCTTAAAATTTTATTGATTTAGTAACCAATGGAGAGTGGTATGGTATTTTTGCAAGTTCAGACATTTTTTTGGAGGGGTAATTCTCAAGCAATATTCAAGGGTGCCTGGGATTATATTCAGCCAATCAGGTGCTGAATCAATGCTGAGGACCAGTGGATGTTGGAGGGTCCCCAGGGCCACACGGGGCTGTGCTCAGAGGCCTCCAGAAGGCTCAGCCCCATCTTGGGAGGGAGTCATGTGGTTTCAGGGATAAAAATCAAGACCTGTTACAGGTAAGGCATCTACTTAACCCCCTGAGATTTCTCTCTGGCCTTCAAGCTCAGAATTTGAGTGTGAATTCTAAGTGTGAGCTTGACTCCACCCAGTAATTATTTAAAATTTTAAAATAACTTTCCTCATTTGTAAAATTGGAACCATAATACCTGGCTGACTTCAAAAACAGAAAATGTATGTTCCATTGGTGTGGATAAGAGATTGGAGATACAATAAATCCTCAAGAACTGCAAAGCATTGTCAACAAGAGTTGTCACAGTGTTGGTAAGATGTAAATCTACATCCTAATCTAAAGTTTTTAATAAAGCATTAAATTAACTCCAGCTGTCTTAACAAGAGATGTAATCATACATGTCTTTGAAACAGATATACTAAGATATGCCCCTCTTTAAAGTTTCAAAGTCTTAAAATTCTCCTTTTATTGCTAACACATTCTACCTGGGCTCCTGGTTTTTATATTTATTCCATTGCTTTTCTTGACTCTTCTTTGGTTTAGTTTGGTTTTGGCCACTCAAGGAGCACTCAGGAGGTCTCGGGGCTCCTTCTGGTATTCTCAGCCAGCTGGGCTGGCATTTTAATTTGAGTCTGAAGGAGGTAGTGCTTCAGGGAGCCCTGTAGAGCAAGGAAACCTAGGCCACCCTGGCAGAGCTCAGGGCCTCCCGGCCTGTAACTGGTGATGTTCAGGAGACCATGTGATGCTGGGGGTTGAGGTGGAGCCAATCACATGCGAGGCAAGTGCCTTACCCTATACGATCTCTCTGGCCCTCTTCTATTTACTCTTCTTAAGACACCCAGAGTTAAAAAGATTGTGTGCTTGTGCTTGTGTGCGTGTGTGTGTGCGTGTGTGTGTGTGTGTGTGTGTGTGTATGACTTGGAGGGACAGAAAAATGGATATGAATGAAGGAGTCTAGAGTGGGATTAGGAAGAAATGTCTGGTCTCAGATTTCTGTTTTGGGATGATTTGGGACCCCAACAAGTAAACCCCAGAGTTCTCCAGAGCTGGGTACAGAAAAACCATGGACAGGCGGAATCACCTAAATCTCATTTCAGAGGTTGACTTTTGAGCTATCTCTGTGGCCCTTGTTGTCCATTTATAAAGTGCCAGAAGACCTTTGGCAACATGCCTTATAACAACAATTTTACATAAGTCCTATTTTTGCTCCATTTTACAAATGAGAAGAGAATCAATAAAACCACGAGTGTGTAATGACTGTATAATTCCTCCCAAGTCACAACAAATCTGGGACCAGATTTAAATCGAGGTAGTGCTCTTAATTAATACACTGTATTCTTGCAGTAAGCATCACTCTCCTGTGATTAATAGCACTGTAGCATTGTCATCCTGTTCATCGATTTGCTCGAGCGGGCATCAGTAACGTCTCCATTGTGAGACTTGTTACTGTTTTTGGCACATCGAATACACCACGGGTAGCTTGCCATGTGATTAATCTGAGAAGAAATTAAAACCTCTGCTCTATAAGATGAAAGCAGAACTTAGAGTTCTCTGAGGCTGGCATGGAGCCCTCGGTACAAAGGTTGATTCTTCCCTTGGAAGTCTGCCCTCTTTTCAAATAAAACCGTTTCTTCTTCTTCTTCCTCTTCTTCTTTGTCTGCTTCCTCCTCCTCCTCTTCTTCTTCTACTTCTTCCTCCTCCTCCTTCTTCTCCTCTTTATTCTTATCCTTATTTTTCTCTTTTTTCTCTCTTTATTTCTTTCCTCCATCCTTTTATGATTTTATTTTTGGGCCATACTTGGCAGTGTTCAGGGCTTGCTCATGCCTCTCTGCTCAGGGGTCACTCCCGGTGGCGCTAGGGGGACCATATGGAGTGCTAGGGATTGAACCCAGACTGATCATATGCAAGTCAAGTGCCTTACCCCTTACCCACTGTACTATCTTTCCAACCTCTGAAACCATGTTTTCGAGATGGGTAACTTCCTACATTCTTGCTGTCATTTCTTTGCTCCTATCACCTGTAGAACTTTGTTTTATTGGAAGAATTAGCTCTTCTTATACCCCACACGGCAGAGAGTCTCTTGCCCGCATGCCTGGCTGTTTTCCCCGGGGGCCCCTGGGAGGGGATGGGCTCCAGTTTCCCTCCCCACCCCGAGCAGAGCTCCTGGTGGCCGAAGACCACCGGAACCTAGCCACAGCCATGCTCAAGGTCCCTCTTCACATGTTCGGACAAGCCTCACACATGAAGGTACCGGCAGAGGAACCCAGGTGTGTGTAATCCCATCAACGGCCAACCTCCAGAGACTTAAAAGCAAGCTCCCAGAATCGATATCTTATAACCTACTTTCTCTCTGGGAGAAACTAGTAAGTTACTGAGAGTTTCCTGGCCACATGGGACAGCCTCGCAAGCTTCCCATGGTGTATCCATATGCCAAAGCCAGTAACCAGCTGAATATCATTCCCCTGACCCTGAAAGAGCCTCCAATGCGTCATCGTTGGGAAGGCCGAGTAGAGAGAGGCTTCTAAAATCTCAGGGATAGGACTAATGTAGAGGTTACTGAGACCGCTCGAGCAACTCCACAATCAACGGGATTTTGTGATTCGTGATACCCCACACCTTATATTCCATATTCAATATCAAATGTCTGTGTTGTGGAGTTAATTCTCATATTAGTCACAGGAGAGTGACGCTTACTACAAGAATACAGTGTATTAATTAAGAGCACTACCTCGATTTAAATCTGGTCCCAGATTTATTGTGACTTGGGAGGAATTATACAGTTGTTATATACTTGTGGTTTTATTTATTTCCTTCTCATTTGTAAAATGGAGCAAAAATAGGACTTATGTAAAATTGTTGTTACAAGGCATGTTGCCAAAGCCTTCTGGCATTTTATAAATGGACGACAAAGGCCAGACAGATAGTAGCTCAAGGGTCAAAACTTTGCATGGTGGGGGCCCTGGAATCATTGAGTCCCCTGAGCACAACTGGGAATAATCTCTGAGCACTGACTTGGGAGTAACCACTGAGCATTATTGAGTGTGGCCCCCAAACAAACTGAAATATACAGAAAGGCATTGTGAGCTCAAACCTCCTCATTTGGAGACACGGGACGTGGACAAAGTACTGGCCAGGGCCCTCTCGGAGCTTAGCGTGCTCTCCACGACTTAGTGTAGGGGTGCCTGGGGCGGGCATTGCCCCCCTCGTACTGAGTCAGCCCTCGGCCCGTGCTGCCGGGGAGCCAGAGGGAGGCCGGCCTGTCCCCACTTGTTCCTCCCTCCCAGGGCGGGGACCTTGCCGTGGGTTTGCACGCCCTGCCCCAGCGTCTCTGGTTCCTGGCCTCCTTGCAGGGGTCAGGGCTGCTCCCCTGGGGCGTGGCACCAGGTCCTGCAGTCCTGCTGAGCTGTCTGACCCAGTCCTCAGCTAGGGGACTGCTGGGGTTTGTGTCTCTTCTTACTTCGGTGAGTTTGTTTTCTGGGGCCACTCCCAGAGCTGCTCAGGACTTAGCTCCTGACTCTGCACTCAGGGATCCTCCTGGCGGTGCCCGGGGAACCGGAGGGCAAACCCGGTCGGCTGCGTGCAAGGCAAGCGCCCTACTTGCCGAACTAAGCGCTGGCCCAGGCCTTTCTCCTCTGAAGAAACACCCTCCCCCTTTTCGAGTTGGGGACCCCTTTGTTGAGAACAGGAAAAGAAAGTTTCTGTTGTGATGCCCACCAGCAGTTGTGTGAAAGTGGAGATTGGTTATGCTGTTGCCCACTCGTGCCAGACGTGGCTTGGAGAATAACTCACGAAGGAACATGACTTCTCAATCACAGGAGATGGCATGGAAGGTGCAGGACCTGCCTGGCATGTGCCCGATAAGGGTTTGACTCCTAGCACCTGGGACCGCATATGGTTCCCTGAGCCCTGCCAGGTGGGATTCCTGAGCACAGAACCAGGAGTAAACTCTAAGAATCACTGGGTGTGGCCACAACCCACCCCACACACACATCAAATCATAAATTGTGTGGTGTGAGTTTTTACAATGTGTGATTGTAAACATTTGGGAAGATCAATCAACTACAGGAAATCACCTTCAATTTCACCACTCGGACATGTCAGAAATAATCGTTGAAATTATTTTTCTGCATTTTTATGTCCTCTAATATGCACACACATAATTATTAATATAAAGTCCAGTTATTGCAAGAAATAAAAACCCCTTCTCATATTATAGTTCTTAGCCTACTGTTAAACAACTGAATCTTCTGAGCATTACTTTTTAAAAGCATATAATTTGTTTTTCTCTTATTGATGGACATCCTATTGGTTTCCTGTTTTTCTGCTACAAATAATTTTATCACAGATATTGCTGTACATTATTACCTTTCTTCCTTAGCAAAAAGCTTCTGACTGCTTCATTATTGGATTAAAGGACATGCATATTTCAAAAATTAACAAAAAGAATGTAAATTGGTTTACATTCTAATCAGCTGCATCAAAATTTCTACCAGCATTTGAAAAATGTTTTATTTTTATTCTTGTATTTGTTCACTTTGTCCTGTAAAAATAACACCAAATGGGCTGAAGTGATGGTACAGAGGGCAGGGTGTCTGTATTGCCCATGTTGACCTGGGTTTGGTCCCTGGGACCCCATGTGGCCCCCTGTGTACTGCCGGGAGTACTCCCAGAGCACCCCTGGGTGTGACCCCAAATAAAACAAAACAGAAAAAAATTACACTTAACAAGAAAACTATACAACTTTTTAATATATTAAATACTTGAACAACTGAATGTGAAGGTCACAATAAAACTTTATTCGCTAACAAATTTGCATCCAGTCATTTATAAACTACATGTTTAGTTTTCATTTCATTTCTGTGCTACCTCTGAGTGCATTCCACAGTAGTAGGTTCCAAGAGGTATTAGACTCTTCCCGGTTAGGTAAAGGTAGCCTTTCACCCTTTCACGTCTGAGGGGCGCCTAGGGGCCCCAAACTCTCCTCTTTCTACTCGATAGGAGTCTGGGGAGCCCACATTGATCCTCACTGAACATTGCTCCCTCTTTGGTGGAGAAACTCTAACCCAGCTCCCCTTTCCTGCCTCCTCCCACCCTTCCCTGCAGTCAGCAATCAGAGGATTTGCTGGGTCTCAGTGAACACAGCAACACAATGTGGAAAGTTTTGTTTGAAGACACATTTGCACACAAATGAAGAATCTTCGAGGCAAATCCCACCCTATGGTTGTCTGATTTACCTCTGGACTACTGCTTTTTATCTAATTTAGTAAGAATATTGGTTGTTGTTATAGTTATTTTTCCTTAATTTTTCATGTCAATTATTTTCTAGAGAAGGTGGTCATCTAATATGAAATTTTCTTGAGGTGGAATTTTAGGTTTTTCAAACACTAGAGTTGGTAAGACAGAAAGCATGAAATCACGTTGAAATCATGGTCAGCTGGTGCACTCGTGAAATAGACATTTTAAAGGGCACAGAATTCTAAATCTGGGGTTTGAAAACATGATTTTTCAGTCTTAGAGGCTTTAGGGCCAGGTAGTTTATCCTTCCTGACTCAGTTTCGCCAGCTTTAAAAAGGATAGCAGCTCTTAGATACTAGGTGGATGCTTAGCTGTGCAACTTCTGTGAGTTGTTGGAAATGTGCAATTATCATGAACTCTGTTGTATGAGAAAGTTGTCATATACATAGGTGGGAATTACACCTCTCACGAGGGAAAATAAAGCCTTGGTGAGTGGTAGATATGTGGGGAGAATATTTAAATATTTATGACTGAGAGGAACTAACTTTCCTAAAAGGGGAAAAGGGAGAGAGGGAGAGAGAGAGAGAGAGAGAGAGAGAGAGAGAGAGAGAGAGAGAGAGAGAGAGAGAGAAAGAGAGAGAGAGAGAGGGAGAGAGAGAGAGAGAGGGAGGGAGAGAGAAAGAGAGAGGGGGAGAGAGAGAGAATGATCCTAAGCATGCTATAACAAAGCTCCTTTGAGTTATTCCTGGGAGTTGCTGGGTGTGTCAAACCATTTTTACCAGAACGCTGAGTAATCAAGTTATAATGTTGGCAATGTGTCATTCAACCTGTATGTAGAGAAAAGCACCAACAAACTGTCTCCTAGGTTATCAAATATTTGGACAGATGATTACTCCCATTGAACTAGAGAAAACTATTGTTTGATAAAATTGTATGATAAAAATGTGGAAATTGCATTCTTTAAGTTCTGCTTCCTCTTTTAAAAAATATCTACTTCCTATACTTTCTGTTCTGTTTGCAGTGCTGGGGATTGAACTCTCAATCACATGTGGTCTACCTCTGAATCAGATTTCCAGCCCCTTTCTACTTTATTTCTTCAGAAATGCTCTTCTTAATGAAAAACATGGTTATTGTAACATGGTTTACAATAGTTTTAATGTTTATACTTTGGGGGTACAAAGTTCGTGCCTCTCTGCCACCGCCAAAGGGTCCTTACGCCACTTCTAGTCCAGCCTATCCCCCAGTCCCCCTCCGCAAGCTCGCCCTCCCTCCCCCCTGCGCTGTGTGGTAACCTCAATTCTGTTTCAGAGTCCAGGGTTTATTTTTACTGGGCACTGTCCATCGCCTTTTTTGGTTTGTTTCTTTATATAATAACACGTGTGAGTGACATCATCCAGCATTTATCCTTTTGACTAATTTTTCTTAACATGATACCCTCTAGTTTATTCAAGTTGTAGCAAATTGCAAGATTTCATTCCACTCTTTTTTATATAAGTCAGTAACTTGGGTTTTGTGACAAATAAGAGAGAGAGAGAGAGAGAGTGTGTGCGTGTTTGTGCATGTTTGTGTGTGTGTGTGTGTGTGTGTAAGAGAGAGAGGGAGAGAGAGAGAAGAAAGAAAGAGGGAGGTAGGGATCGAGAGAGAGAATAGATGGTCTTCAGAATCATAGAACAACCAAGAACAACCACGTGTACATTTTCCATTTTCCTGGGAAATGCTTGGGAGAAGAATCATAGAACAACCACCACCAACCAAGTGTACGTTTTCCTGGCCAGGGCTTGGGAGAGTGTGTGATGCTGGGACTCCAACTTGAGGTTCTATTTGTGAAGCCTGTGCTCCAGCCCTTGGCGTCCTCTCCCGAGCATACCCTACTAAATACTTACTTTATAAACAGGAAGTGCTTGAGAGGAATAAGATACACTGGTCTTTTTTTTTTGGGTCACACCCAGGCATGCACAGGGGTTACTCCTGTCTTTGCACTCAGGAATTACTCCTGGTGGTGCTCAGGGGACCATATGGGATGCTGAGAATTGAACCCGGGTTGGCCAAGGCAAACGCCCTACCTGCTGTGTTATTGCTCCAGGCCCGATACAGTGGTCTTGAATTTCTGAAATGAGAACTGGAAGAAAGGTAGGTGATTTAAAAAAAAAAAGTCAAACGAATTTCCAGTTTATGAGTTTAACCTTATGTGAGTGAGCAAAGGTGTGCAGTCTCCCTCACCCTCAGATGACTTGCTTCTTTTATTTTTTTGGTGACTTTTTTTGGTCACACCCAGCGATGCACAGGGGTTACTTCTGGTTCATGCACTCAGGAATTACTCCTGGCGGTGCTCGGGGGACCATATGGGAAGCTGGGAATCGAACCCAGATCACCCGCATGCAAGACAAACACCCTACCCGCTGTGCTAATGCTCCAGCCACCTTATTTTTTCATTATTCAGAGAATTACTGAGAATTTACTCTCTGTCAGGAACCATTCTTTTATTTTTTTAATTCTTATTAGTGAAACACCATGAGGTTCAGTTGTAAACTTACAAACTTTCGTGCCTGTGTTTCAGTTGTATAATGATTGAGTACCCATCGCTCCACCAGTGCCCATTCTCCACCACCAATGATCTTAGTATCCCTCCAGCAACCCTCACCCCATCCACCCTCTCAACCCCACCTCTGTGGCAGGGCATTTTCTTTTGCTCTCTCTCTCCTTTTGGGTGTTGTGATTTGCAATAGGGGTATTGAGTGGCCATTGTGTTCGGTCTATAGTCTACTTTCAGTCTGCATCTCCCATCCCGAGCGGATCCTCCAGACCGTCTTTTACGTGGTGGTCCCTTCTCTGTTTGGACTGCCCTTTCCCCAGTATGTGCGGCCGGCTTCCCAGTGTCAGGCACCATTCTCAAGTTCTTGTCAGACACCAGATGAAAGAATCAGAGAAATTCCTATCAAAAGTGACTTTAAGACAGTTTATATAGAAACTGTAAAGTCTGGTTTTGTATTCGCTTCCTTAGGTTCAAGCTTCACCAACAGGAAGAAGGATCAAAGTGCTCAGAACTGGCTTTTCATGAGACCATGTAACAAGAGATCGTTGGCTGCCCATTCGAATAAAGGAATCACTTTAGGATTTCTGCCCTTTGAGTGATTAGTATGAATAAACGCTCAGCCTCTAGTTTGCAACTTTACATGCTGGGATAACTGACAACTGACAATATTGTTCTTTCTATAAACTTCCTTCATATGTGTCTTTTTAAATAATGTATATATTAGTGCAGAATCTCAGACTTGTAAGAATTTGAAGCTGTTGTAGTTTCTGAGTCTCAAAGCGAGGTCTTATTCTTCTTGATGTCTGTTCCAGGCTTTGCCTGTTGGATGTTCCAGCATCCAACACAATCAACAAATGCTTTTAATCACTCACAGACTCCTGCTTAAGGTTCCAACTAAATCTGGGACCCACGAGTTGAATGCTGAGGAAATCATTGAACTTTTTCTCTCCTAAAATTAATTAGTTGTTGTGTTTCCCAGAAACGAGTTCGAAAATGTAGGGCTTAAAAAAATGTGAGCCACTTGCTTAAGTTCAACCTCTTCTTTTATTTCGATTTTCTATTGTCTCTGAGGCAATTTAAGGACTTAAGATTGTAGTAAGCACGGAGAAGAGTAATACTGACAGTTCTTTCAGGTCAATTATATAGAATAACAGTTTGAGTCTACTTGCCACCAAATAGAAATCACTGATTGGCTTCTATCAATACTTTCTGTCTCCGTCAATGACATAGCACTTGAGACTCCTGTGTTGGTAGGTCCTTGATCTACCATATTAGAAGAAGGTGAAAGCTCTATGGTTTTAATGCCAAGATACTTAATCAAGAATGCTTTGTAGCAAAAACAAAAAACAAAAAACAAAAAGGGCCAGAGCGATAGCACAGCGGGTAGGGCGTTTGCCTTGCACTCGGCTGACCCGGGTTCGATCCCCGGCATCTCATATGGTCCCCCAAGCACTGCCAGGAGTAATTCCTGAGTACAAAGCAAGGAGTAACCCCCTGAACATCGCTGGGTGTGACCCAAAAAACAAAACAAAACAAAAAAAGAATGCTTTCCTTTTTTTGGGGGGGGTCACACCAGGTGATGCACAGGGGTTATTCTTGTCTCTGCACTCAGGAGTTACCCCTGGCGGTGCTTGGGGACCATAAGGAATGCTGGGAATCAAACCTGGGTCGGCCACGTGCAAGGCAAATGCTCTACCTGCTGTGCTATCGATCCAGCCCCTCAAGAATGCTTATGAGACTTCTGTTCTACTTAACCTTTCCGTTAGCATTCTTGTCCAATGCACTTTGTTCCACTCTGTCCAGGAAATCTTTTTGTACTTTGCTCTTGGCCTACAAGCTCTCCAGACTGAAAAGGTCACACCAGCTTCTGAACTGGGTTTGTCTCTTACACATCTCTTATACCGAATATGCTGCCAGCTGCTTTACTTCTTTTTATTCTTACCTCCCCATGTACTGTTTATAAATGTATCACCATGTGCCTATCATGTCTTTAGCTAAAAGTACAGTGCTTCTACCTTTGAAATAGAGTTATTTTAGAAGTTTCCTTAGCATTACTGAGTTCCTGTTGCTGGAAGGTTTCTGCTCAGCTTAGATTAACATGGAGTAGGAGTGTTGTAGCGGGAAACCCAGCTTCAAAGGAAAGTGTGGATGAAGTTCTTTGATTTAAGCACAAATTTCTTAAAATCCTTAGATTGCATGCAAATATGAGGTGCTTAGTAAACAAAGAATTAAATGTGAATGTCTGCTTTTTTTTTTTGGCTTTTCGGGTCACACCCAGCGATGTTCAGATGTTCAGGGGTTACTCCTGCTGTGCTATCGCTCTGGCCCCGAATGTCTGCCTTTTAAACATGATTGTTCTTGAGGCTGCGCCTTCCATCACTAGGGGTGCATGGGCTATGTCCTTCCATCTATCTATATGTGGTTTCATCTCCTATCCATCCATCTATTTATCCCTCAACGCGCGCGCACACACACACACACACACACACACACACACACACACACACACATTTTCTCTCAAGATGAGGAAACTGATGCCGAAGAGGTTAAAAACTGTTTCTAGGACTTTTTAGTGAGTGATGGAGTCGATTTCCAAACACATGACTCTGACCCTACGCCCACATTCATTCACCACAGCCAGTGAGTGCAATTTTGAGAGAGAAATATTCTGCCCAGAACAGCCTCTTCTGGCTGTCTTTCCTCCATTTGCCCCACGGATCCCTACAGTTCTAGTTTCAGAATGCAACTCGTTGTGTTCATGACTGTGAGCTTGGTTAATAATAAAATGTCCCAGTTTCAGAGGGAAGCAGAACTCTCAGGCCATCTTCATTTAGCAAGTTGAATTGCTTTCATTCGTTTGGTGACATCCATTGCCTGCCCAATCTCTCAAGTCTGTACAAGTGCGGGCTTGCACAATCAACATGGCTTGGTCCTTACCATTCAGATTCCTGTAGCCAGAGAGAGAAACCTAGAAGCTAAGTTGATTATTATGAAACAGTGTGATAAGCAAACGATAGGAAATACTAGTTGAGCACAGTAGAAAAGCAAATGGCTTAGTTTCAGGTCCTTTCATGAGAGCAGATTGAGTAGGAAGAGAGTAGGTCTCCCTGGAGGAAGAGTTACAAGAGAAGCAAGTAGTAGACTCACACAGAGGTTTCAGAGCACAGAGTATAATACTGATCACCGTTTTCACTGTTATCTCCATTAAGAAAATTCCCCAGCAAATTAGGTATTATACATTTTGTGGGACATTATATATTTACACACACACAAACACACACACTCTTTCCTTCCTTCCTTCCTTCCTTCCTTCCTTCCTTCCTTCCTTCCTTCCTTCCTTCCTTCCTTCCTTCCTTCCTTCCTTCCTTCCTTCCTTCCCTCTTTCCCTCTTTCCCTCTCTCCCTCCCTCCCTCCATCCCTCCCTTCTTTCTTTCTTTCTTTCTTTCTTTCTTTCTTTCTTTCTTTCTTTCTTTCTTTCTTTCTTTCTTTCTTTCTTTCTTTCTTTCTTTCTTTCTTTCTTTCTTTCTTTCTTCTTTCTTTCTTTTCCTCCCTCCCTCCCTCCTTCATTCCTCCTTCTCTCTCTCTTTCTTTCTTTCTTTCTTTCTTTCTTTCTTTCTTCTTCTTTCTTTCTTTCTTTCTTTCTTCTTTCTTTCTTTCTTTCTTTCTTTCTTTCTTTTCTTTCTTTCTTTCTTCTTCTTTCTTTCTTTTCCTCCCTCCCTCCCTCCTTCATTCCTCCTTCTCTCCTTTCCTTCTTTCTTTCTTTCTTTCTTTCTTTCTTTCTTTCTTTCTTTTCTTTCTTTCTTTCTTTCTTTCTTTCTTTCTTTCTTTCTTTCTTTCTTTCTTTCTTTCTTTCTCTCTCTCTCTCTCTCTCTCTCTCTCTTTCTTTCTCTTTCTTTCTTTCTTTCTTTCTTTCTTTCTTTCTTTCTTTCTTTCTTTCTTTCTTTCTTTCTTTCTTTCCTTTCATTTTTGGGTGGGGCGATGCTCAGGGCTTACCACTGGCTGTGCACTTGGGAATTATTTCTGGCAAACTCAGGGGACCATCTGAGATGCCAAAGATAGAGCCTGGTTGGCTGTGTGCCTGGCGGGTTGCCCTACCCACTGTACTACGGCCCTAGCCCGTTTGAGATGATCTCTCTGCTTCCCAGGAACCTGCCTTGTTCAATCTAGGGAGAACGGACGTTAGAAGACTTGTGGCATGACCAATTTTGATCATTTTTGAGAAGCGTGAATGATTCCTTCCATCACACATTCCTCCAATTTTATCGAATATTTCACCTTCCTGTCCCACGTGGGCTAGTAGGGTTGCCCTTATTTATTTATATCCATGTCTTTAGCCCAGGGCAGGATCTACCACAGCCCCTTCCT